>NC_057800.1:48372758-48419797 GCF_018294505.1 Triticum aestivum
CGAGAGAACTTAGGCGAGTATTGGACTGCAGCTAAGCCCCCGAGTGGGAGGGATGCTCTCCACTCGGTAGGATTTTTTCAAACTTAGGCGAGTGCCTGACTACAGCTAAGTCCTCAAGCGAGAGAACTTAGGCGAGTACTGGACTGCAGCTAAGCCTCCGAGTGGGAGGGCTGCTCTCCACTCGGTAGGATTCTTTCAAACTTAGGCGAGTGCCTGACTGCAGCTAAGTCCTCAAGCGAGAGAACTTAGGCGAGTACTGGACTGCAGCTAAGCCCCCAAGTGGGAGGGCTGCTCTCCACTCGGTAGGATTTTTTTTCAAACTTAGGCGAAGCGGATTCGCAGCTAAGACTCCGAGTGGGAGGCTGGCTCGCCACTCGGTAGGAAATCGTTTTTATAAACTTAGGCTAAGCGGATTCACATCTAAGCCACCCACTGGGGGATTTCTTATGTAAACAAAAACAATAATAATCACTGGGAAAATTATAATGCAAAGTCATTCGTGAAAATCTCAAAGCCGCGCAATCACGCCAGAAGAGTTACTATGATAGCAAGCATCGTGACTTGGCTTTCGAGATCGGAGACCATGTCTACCTCCGCGTCTCTCCAATGAAAGGTACTCATCGCTTTGGTATCAAAGGGAAGCTTGCCCCTAGATACGTGGGTCCTTTCAAGATCATTGGCAAAAGAGGCGATCTCACCTATCAACTTGAGGTTCCGTCCAACTTTGCAAACGTGCACGACGTGTTTCACGTGTCTCAACTTCGCAAGTGTTTCAAGACTCCTGACCGCACCATCAACTTTGAAGAGATTGATCTCCAAGAAGACCTGTCTTATCATGAGCATCCCATTGCTATTCTTGAAGAAACTGAGCGCAAGACTCACAACAAGTCTATCAAATTCCTGAAAGTCAAGTGGTCAGATCATTCCGATCGTGAAGCCACCTGGGGACGCGAGGACCACCTCCGTTCCGAATATCCGGAGTTTTTCGAGTCCTAGATCTCGGGATGAGATCCTTTCGTAGTGGTGGAGTGTTGTAACGCCCCGTATGTAACTTGCCATATTTGTATTACAACTCTTGCCATTTCCGGCACTAAGTTATGTTATTCCCTCGTGGTTGGGTTTTTGTCTTCGTTTTGCTTTTGTCCTTGTCATGCATCTCATATGATGTCATCATGTGCATCACATTTGCATACGTGTTCATCTCATGCATCCGAGCATTTTTCCTGTTGTCCGTTTTTGCATTCCGACACTCCTACGTCCTCCGGCGTCCCCTTTTTCCTCTTTTCGTGTGCGGGTGTTAAACATTCTCGGATTGGACCAAGACTTTCCAAGCGGCCTTGGTTCACTACCGGTAGACCGCATGTCAAGTTTCATGCCATTTGGAGTTCGTTTGATACTCCAATGGTTAACCGAGGAACCATAAAGGCCTCGTGTGTGTTGTAACCCAACACCCCTCCAAAGTGGCCCAAAACCCCCTCCATCCTCTCGGTCGTTTGATCACGATTGCGTGGCCGTAAACCGCACTCCATTTGGAGTCTCCTAGCTCCTTCTATGTATAAATAGGTCTCTCCCTCCGAAATTTCGGGCAAAACCACCCCTAACCCTAGCCTCTTCCTCCTCCCGCCGCCCGACCTATCACGCGCCGACATGTGGCACGCCTGCGCCCACTTCACCGCTGGCCCGCTCGGCCTGCTCTCGGCCCCCGCGGCCCGAAGCCGCCGCCGCCGCCCAGTCTCCCGCGCCCTCGCCGCGCCGCTGCTCTCCCTCCTCGCAGGCCGCCGTGCCTTGCCCCGCCGCCTCGCGTCTTCCTCCCTCCGCCGCCCGAGTCACCGGTGCCGACCGCCGCCTCCGTCGCGCCACCCTGCGCCTGCCTCCATCCGACGCCGGCCGCCGCCTCCGCGGCCTGACCACGCGTCGCCCGGCCTCGCCAACGTCGGCGAGCTCGAGCTCCGTCCTGCCGCCCTCTCCTTTCGAACTCCGGCAAGTTCAAGAGCTCCGGCGAGAGCTCCGACGTACCTCGGGAACCGTGTCCCCAGATCCAGATCCAAAATTCTAAGGTTGACCCCGTTTTCTTCCCAAGTCCCTAACATTTTTAGCTATGTTCATCGCATCATAACTTTGCATCCGTAGCTCCGTTTTGGGCGTGTAATATATCAAATTGTTCGTCTGGATGTGCTCTTAATTTTGTTCCATTGCACCATGCTTGTTTTAGTTCATCTTGATGCCCTAAATGCTGATGCAAGATTGCTATATAATGTTAGTTTATGTTTCTTAACAGATTATGGACATTTGTCATTTTTGTCATGATTTTTGTGTGCCTCCTATGAACTTGAGCCCTACATGTGTTTTGGGCTATGCCATGCCATCTTTACATGGGTGTATGCCATGCATTTTTGTGATCAATGTGGTGACTAGCACAAGCATGCAAAGTAGCTCTCATGATGTTGCTGATTTCAGGGACTTAGAATTCTTCCAAGTCATTTCCCTGATGTTATTTTTATGCCATGTATTCATGTTGCTACAGAGTGATCCATGCCTCTTTTGAGGATGTTCAGTAAGGATGATTTTGAGATATTGTTATGATCTATCCATCCATGTCTTTTTTTGCAATTATGGAGTACCCTAGCATGACTCAATCTTGCTCTACTTTTGCTTTAAAATGTTCCTGGCAGATTGTTTACATGTTATTCAATTTTGCCAAGGTTGTTGTAGTTGATCCATGCATGCTATGAGTTGGTTCTTGCCATGGTTAGCTACTTGATCATGTCTTCTTTCTGGGTGTATGCTTAGTTTGTCATGCAATGCCTTGTGGTGAGTGCATCGAGCTCGCAAACATACCTACGTACCTCTGTTTTTGACATGCCCAGTTCTCTGCTAAGTCTGAATCTGTTTACGAAACTTGCTATGTTTACATGGGTGCCATCATATCTTCTGATCCTTTTTGTCTTATGGTCAGTAAAGGACTTCTGTTATATGCTTTGAGTAGTTTCATGCCATGCCATTCTTTGCCATGATATGTTCCTGTAGCATGTTGTTATCTTGCTCTAAACATTGCTTCCTGATGTTAAATCCTGACGTTGTTATTTTCACTAAGTCTGTGAACCTGATATCTTTTGCACTTTTGCCATGCTTGTTTGAACCTGCTATAGTGTGATTTAGCCATAGCTAAGTGTACATCTTTTTTCAAGCATCTTGAGTGGATCACTGCCATGTGCTTTGTTGCTATGTTGGAGTGCAATATCTTAGTTTCTTGTTGCATTCTAGATGGCATCATGCTGTTAATAGCAGAATCGTGCCATTATTGTTTTGCTTGCCATTTCCAAACCGTGCATCCGATTCCGGTGATCTTTATATCGATTTCGACCGAAATCAACCCATCTTTCCAGTGTCACTCTTGGTTGCCAAGTTGATGCCTGGTTCAATCTTTTCCTTCCGGAGCATGCATATGCATTGCATATCACATCCCGCATATCATGCCATGTTTTGCATCATGTTGCTTGCGCATTGCACCGTGGTTGATCGTGGTTCCCTTTGCTTGTGTTCTTGCTTTGGGTAGAGCTGGGAGACGAGTACATGATCGAGGAACCCGTTGAGTACGCTTACGAGGATCAAGATTACGTCAACTCAGAGAACTTTGTAGGCAAGATGACCATACCCTCGAAATCACTTCTATCTTTGCTTGCTAGTTGCTCGCTCTATTGCTATGCCTATGCCGCGATACCTACCAGATGCTTTATCATGCCTCCCATATTGCCATGTCAAACCTCTAACCCACCTTGTCCTAGCAAACCGTTGTTTGGCTATGTTACCGCTTTGCTCAACCCCTCTTATAGCGTTGCTAGTTGTAGGTGAAGATTGAATTTTGTTCCTTGTTGGAACATGATTATTGTTGGGATATCATTATTATAGCTTGTTTACTTTAATGCACCTATATACTTGGTAAAGGGTGGATGGCTCGGCCTTATGCCTGGTGTTTTGTTCCACTCTTGCCACCCTAGTTTCCGTCATACCGGTGTTATGTTCCTTGATTTTGCGTTCCTTACGAGGTTGGGTTATAATGGGAACCCCTTGACAGTTCGCCTTGAATAAAACTGGGAGAAGTATTCCACCTAGCCTTTTTCCACCCCTTGACAGTTCGCCTTGAATAAAACAGCAAGGCCCAACCTTGGTTTTACCATTTTCCACCTAGCCTTTTTCCCTTGGGTTTCGCGGACTCAAGGGTCATCTTTATTTTAACCCCCCAGGCCAGTGCTTCTCTAAGTGTTGGTCCAAACTGGCAGAAGTCTAGCGCCCCCTGGGCAACCAGGGTCTATGCCAACCCGACGTCTTGCCCATCCGGTGTGCCCTGAGAACGAGATATGTGCAGCTCCTATTGGGATTTGTTGGCAGATTCGGGTGGCTTTGCTGGTCTTGTTTTACCATTGTCGAGATGTCTTGTAACCGGGATTCCGAGTCTGATCGACTCGTCCTGGGAGAAGGAATATCATTCGTTGACCATGAGAGCTTGTGATGGGCTAAGTTGGGACACCCCTGCAGGGTTTTGAACTTTCGAAAGCGGTGCCCGTGGTTATGGGCAGATTGGAATTTGTTAATGTACGGTTGTAGAAAACTTGAAACTTAACTTAATTAAAATGGATCAACCGCGTGTGTAGCCGTGATGGTCTCTTCTCGGCAGAGTCCGGGAAGTGAACACGGTGTCGTGTTATGCTTGAACGTAAGTAGTTCTAGGATCACTTCTTGATCATAGATTCTCGAACGTGCTTTGCCTTCTCTTCTCGCTCTCTTTTGCGTAAGTTAGCCACCATATATGCTAGTGCTTGCTGCAACTCCACCTCATACGTTTGACCTACCCATAAGCTTAAATAGTCTTGATCGCGAGGGTGTGAGATTGCTGAGTCCCCGTGACTCACAGATTACTTCCTAAACCATATGCAGGTGCCGATGATACCATTCCAGGAGATGCGACTGAGCTCAAGTGGGAGTTCGATGAGGACTCAGGACGTTACTACGTTTCCTTTCCAGACGATCAGTAGTGGAGCCCAGTTGGGGTGATCGGGGATCTTATGCATTTGGGGTTGTCTTTATTTTTGTTCCGTAGTCGGACCTTGATTGTATCTGGATGATTGTAATGCTATATTTATGTATTGTGTGAAGTGGCGATTGTAAGCCAACTTTGTACCTCTTTCTTCTTCAGTACATGGGATGTATAAAGATTGCCCCTCTTGCGACATTGCCTACAATGCGGTTATGCCTCTAAGTTGTGCGCCGACATGTGGGAGATATAGCCGCATCGTGGGTGTTACAAACAAACACCACTACTTCACCCTTCTTAAGGGTGGGAGGATTTTCTGGCCCAGGAACTCGCCACCGGATCTCATTCTTCTTCGGTAAGGTGCCAATCTTGACCATTCCGTTGAGTTGCTCCTCAGTAACTCGGGAGGGGACCCAGTTGCAGGAATAAAACTGCTTGGCCATTGCAAGTGAAAGGCTGGGAAGAAAGTAATGCTGGTTTACGATTCATTAATGGTGGTGCATAAAGTACAACAAGGAAAAGGAATCCAAGTATGTGCAAATTGGTAAACCAACGACAGGGTATTTATGAATGATAAGGAATGAATAGAGGCAGAGGTATATGCATACTATTAAACCGGAGTATAAATCAATTGGCGGTTTAAAAGGGGACTAATGGTACCTGCTGGATTATCATACTTCAAAAAGTTAAATCGCCTATATTGGTGTGAAGGGTACAAATCTGAAAAGTACTTAAGTGCGAGAAACAGGTTTCACAGATTTATATGGTGATTTCAGATCTAAAGGGTGATAGAAAATGAGAATATATTCAAGAACTGAGTTACAGATATCAGTTCATCAGGTTCAGATGAGTTTTCTTCTATATGAAGGGGATGATCAGGTTCAGATAAGAACTAAGTCGCACGAAGAGCTAGCAGATCTAGCTAGTTTTTGATGCTACCGGGAAGAAAAGAGAAGAACACCACCGGAGCTGTGACGAACTCCGATGAACACAAAAACCCTAAAGTGGATCTATGAAGAAAAGGGGGAAAACTTACCGAAGCTGTTAAGGTAGCGGAGGTGTGTCGTGGTTCTCTGGAGCGTTCAGGTCGATGCAGCGGCCAAGGATGAAGCAAAGACGAAGCTTGACGACAGCGGCGGCGTTCTGGCGCAGGGACATCGTGAGGAAGAAGAAGAGATGAAGAGGTAGCGGAGGAAACAGAAAGGGGGGGGGTCTCAGCCCTATTTATAAGGCGAACAGATAAGCAACACGCGCGAGAATCTAGGAGCTCAAAAATGGATATTTAATAAGGTTGTCGCCTCGATGGTTGGATACTCATTAATAAAGGGCATCTTCGGCTTCAACGAATAGGTGACATCATGACAGATTACTGCGGATCTGAAGGGTGACATCACGGCGGTTTACAAGATCCATGCGAAGGTGCTAGGGCAAGAATTTTTCTAAGTGTTGAAGATTGACATGAACAAGTTCAAATCAATCTGGGGCCTAATGTTGGGGATATTACTACTGGACGTAAACCGGCCAGGGGTAGCCGGGTTAACTCTATGAAGATTAGAGGCCCATAAAGACGTAAGGATGGTGGCGCTTTACGAAGGCACAAAGGCGGGTTAAGGCTTGTAGATGTAAACCGACTTTCTCATGTAACTTGTATTGTAATATAGGGAGGATAGAGACCGAGTTGGACACATTGATGATCCGGCCTCGGGACTCTATAAACCGACATGCGCCAACCTATGTATATAAAGGGATGACCCGGCGGCAGTTTAGGGACAACAGACAACAACTCGAGAGCCAAGCAAAGCGGATTCGCTCCCTAGTCATCGAAACCCCAGCAATACCAACACAGCTAGACGTAGGCTTTACCTTCATCGAAGGGGCCGAACTAGTATAAAACTCTTGTGTCCCTTGTTCGGTTTAACCCCTTTAAGCTAACCCGTAGCGATGGCTCCACGACTAAGTCCTTTCACGAGGACATCTTCCGTGACAAAACCATGACAGGAAGCCTCTTCCCTTTCATTAGTATTCTCTCCATCCTCTATTCGTCTTCTTTTCCTTATGTAATTGGCAATATAATGATTTTCAATGCAATTCACCGCACAATACATAATTTTTTTCTAGATCAATATTGAGGAATTTCTCAAGGTTATATTCTAGAATATGCTTAGTTATATATTTCATTTCTTCATAACCTAAAAGCAAACTAAGTTCATTATGATGTGCAAGGGAAATCAAATCATCACAATTTTTGGACACGATACGATCATGAAACAATTTTCATTGGAGATTTAAATGACCATGTTCATTGCAAAGTTCACAAGTATGACGAAGAAATTTTAAATTTTCAGCACAAACATCTAGCCTCTCTTGCAATCATTTGGTTTCTAAATACTTATGCCTCTTGCAAAATCTATTTTCCCTAATTGGTGTGTACTTGCAAGCTCTATGTATTCCAAAAAAGTTCACATGCTTATAAGAGACATTTTCATCATGACTAGTGCAATGATCATTAGTAATAAGGATATTCAAGGAGTTCATACTAACAACATTGAAATCATGCTCATCATTCAAAGATTTAGTGCCAAATATTTTAGAGACTTCTTCTTCTAGCACTTGAGCACAATTTGCCTTTCCATCATTCTCATGAAAAATATTAAAAAGATGAATCGTATGAGGCAAACTCAATTCCATTTTTTGTTCTCTTTTATAAAATAAACTAGTGATAAAACAAGAAACAAAAAGATTAGATTGCAAGATCTAAAGATATACCTTAAAGCACTCACCTCCCCGGCAACGGCGCCAGAAAAGAGCTTGATGTCTACTACACAACCTTCTTCTTGTAGATGTTGTTGGGCCTCCAAGTGCAGAGGTTTGTAGGACAGTAGCAAATTTCCCTCAAGTGGATGACCTAAGGTTTATCAATCCGTGGGAGACGTAGGATGAAGATGGTTTCTCTCAAACAACCCTGCAACCAAATAACAAAGAGTCTCTTGTGTCCCCAACACACCCACTACAATGGTAAATTGTGTAAGTGCACTAGTTCGGTGAAGAGATGGTGATACAAGTGCAATATGGATAGTAGATATAGGTTTTTGTAATCTGAAAATATAAAAATAGTAAGGTAACTAATGATAAAAGTGAGCGAAACGGTATTGCAATGCGTGGAAACAAGGCCTAGGGTTCATACTTTCACTAGTGCAAGTTCTCTCAACAATAATAACATAATTGGATCATATAACTATCCCTCAACATGCAAGAAAGAGTCACTCCAAAGTCACTAATAGCGGAGAACAAACGAAGAGATTATTGTAGGGTACGAAACCACCTCAAAGTTATCCTTTCTGATCGATCTATTCAAGAGTCCGAGTAAAATAACACGAAGGTATTCTTTCCGTTCAATCTATCATAAAGTTCGTACTAGGATAACACCTTAAGACATAAATCAACCAAAACCCTAATGTCACCTAGATACTCCAATGTCACCTCAAGTATCCACGGGTATGATTATACGATATGCATCACACAATCTCAGATTCATCTATTCAACCAACACAAAGAACTTCAAAGAGTACCCAAAGTTTCTACCGGAGAGTCAAGACGAAAACGTGTGCCAACCCCTATGCATAAGTTCACGAGGTCACGAAACTCACAAGTTGATCACCAAAACATACATCAAGTGGATCACGTTATATCCCATTGTCACCACGGATAAGCACATGCACGACATACATCAAGTGTTCTCGAATCCTTAAAGACTCAATCCGATAAGATAACTTCAAAGGGAAAACTCAATTCATCACAAGAGAGTAGAGGGAGAGAAACATCATAAGATCCCAATATAATAGCAAAGCTCACGATACACCAAGATCGTGCCGACTCAAGAACACGAGAGAGAGAGAGAGAGAGAGAGAGAGATCAAACACATAGCTACCGGTACATACCCTCAGCCCTGAGGGAGAACTACTCCCTTCTCGTCATGGAGAGCGCTAGGATGATGAAGATGGCCACCGGAGAGGGATTCCCCCCTCCGACATGGTGCTGGCATGGGTCTAGATTGGTTTTCGGTGGCTACGGAGGCTTCTGGCGACGGAACTCCCGATCTATTCTGTTCCTCGATGTTTTAGGGTATATGGACATATATATGCGAAAGAAGTCGGTCAGGGGAGCCACGAGGGGCCCATGAGGGTGGGGGCGCGCCTAGGGGGGCAGGCGCACCTCCCTGCCTCGTGGTTTCCTCGAAGCTTCCTTGACGTCTACTCCAAGTCTCCTGGATTGCTTCCGTTCCAAAAATAACTCTCCCGAAGGTTTCATTCTGTTTGGACTCCATTTGATATTCCTTTTCTTCAAAACACGGAAATAGGCAAGAAAACATCAATTTGGGCTGGGCCTCCGGTTAATAGGTTAGTCCCAAAAATAATATAAAAGTGTTTAGTAAAGCCCATAAACATCCAAAAAAGATAATATAATAGAATGAAACAATCAAAAATTATAGATACGTTGGAGATGTATCAGTTAATGATACGCAAAACCTCAAGCTTGGGGATGCTAGTTTTGCTATGACTACTATTTGTTGCAATGATCATGATTGGGGTGATTCTTCTTATGAACTTAAAAAATTATTTAAGCCCCATGATAAATATGATATTGATTATAATGTTTGCAATAGTATTGAAAGTGGGTTTGGAAGAGTGTCAACTTTAGATCCCACACATTTGGATAATATTCAATCTTAAGAAGTTTTTGATAAAAGTGGGTTTGGAGAGGTCATGACTTTAGTTAATGTTAATCCCACTATTTTGGAAGGGTGTCAACTTTGCATACATGTGGATCGTGTTAAGAATATGTTTTATGATCGCTATATTGTTAAATTTGCTTATGATCCTACATGTAATTATTATGAGAGAGGAAAATATGGTTGTAGAAATTTTTATGTTACTAAATTACCTCTCGTTATGTTGAGATTGCTATTGTTTCTTTCCTCTTCCTTGCATATGATAGTTTTTGCTTGCCTTGATAATTTGTTTGCCTATAAGATGCCTATGCATAGGAAGTATGTTAGACTTAGATATTTTTTTCACGTGTTTAATGATGCTCTCTTTGTGCCTCAATTCTTGTCTTTCATGTGAGCATCGTTGAAATCTTATGCCTAGCTATAAGGCTTTAAAGAAAAGCCCTTGTTGGGAGATAACCCAATATTTGTCCTTGCTGTTATTCAATAAATAATTTATCTAGCCTCTGTTTTCGTTGTGTTTTTTGTGTTTCATTAGTGTTTGTGCCAAGTAGAACCGTTGGGAAGACTTGGGGAAAGTCTTTTTGGTCTTGCTGTAAAAAAACAAAAACTTTAGCGCTCACGAGAATTGCTGCGAATTTTTTACTGGAGAGTGCTATTTAGTTAATTATTTTTGTAGATGATTAATAGATAAATTCCTCACGTCCAGGAATTTATTTTAGAATTTTTGGGGATCCAGAAGTTTGTGTTAGTTACAGATTACTACAGACTGTTCTGTTTTTGACAGATTCTATTTTTCGTGTGTTGTTTGCTTATTTTTATGAATCTATGGCTAGTAGTAGAGTTTATAAACCATAGAGAAGTTGGAATACAGTAGGTGTAACACCAATATAAATAAGGAATGAGTTCATTACAGTACCTTGAAGTGGTGTTTTGTTTTCTTTCGCTAACGGAGCTCACGAAGATTTTCTTTTAAATTTTGTGTTATGAAGTTTTCAAGTTTTGGGTAAATATTCGATGGATTATGGAACAAGGAGTGGCAAGAGGTTAAGCTTGGGGATGCCCAAGGCACCCCAAGGTAAAATCCAAGGACACCAAAAAGCCTAAGCTTGGGGATGCCCCAGAAGGCATCCCATCTTTTGTCTTCGTTCATCACTAACGTTACTTGGAGCTATATTTTTGTTCACCACATGATATGTGTTTTGCTTGGAGCGTCTTGTATGATTTGAGTCTTTGCTTTTTAGTTTACCACAATCATCCTTGCTGTACACACTTTTTGAGAGAGACACACATGAATCAGAATTTATTAGAATACTCTATGTGCTTCACTTATATCTTTTGAGCTATATAGTTTTTGCTCTAGTGCTTCACTTATATATTTTAGAGCATGGTGGTGGTTTTATTTTATAAAAATTATTGATCTTTCATGATTTTTCAATTATATTATTTTTAGAGTCCTTTAGAACAATATGGTAATTTACTTTTAGGAATAATAAAAACTTTCATATAAGTGCATTGAATACTATGAGAAGTTTGATACTTGATAATTGTTTTGAGATATGGAGATGGTGATATTAGAGTCATGCTAGTTGAGTAGTTGTGAATTTGAGAAATACTATGGTTGAAGTTTGTGATTCCCGTAGCATGCACGTATGGTGAACCGTTATGTGATGAAGTTGGAGCATGATATATTTATTGATTGCCTTCCTTATGGGTGGCGGTCGGGGACGAGCGATGGTCTTTTCCTACCAATCTATCCCCCTAGGAGCATGCGCGTAGTACTTTGTTTCGATAACTAATAGATTTTTGCAATAAGTATGTGAGTTCTTTATGACTAATGTTGAGTCCATGGATTATACACACCCTCACCCTTCCACATTTGCTAGTCTCTCTATTACCACACACTTTTCGCCGGTATCATACACCCACCATATACCTTCCTCAAAACAGCCACCATACCTACCTATTATGGCATTTCCATAGCCACTCCGAGATATATTGCCATGCAACTTTCCACCGTTCCGTTTGTTAGGACACGCTTCATCATTGTCATATTGCCATGCATGATCATGTAGTTGACATCGTATCTGTGGCAAAGCCACCTTTCATAATTTTTCATATATGTCACTCTTGATTCATTGCACATCCCGGTACACCGCCGGAGGCATTCACATAGAGTCATATTTTTTTCTAAGTATTTTTCTAAGTAAAAATAAGTGTGATGATCATCATTATTAGAGCATTGTCCCAGTGAGGAAAGGATGATGAGACTATGATTCCCCCACAAGTCGGGATGAGACTCCGGACGAAAAATAAAAAAAAGGGAGAAAAGAGGCCAAAAAAAGAAGGCCCAAATAAAAAAAGAGAGAAAAAGATAGAAGGGACAATGTTACTATCCTTTTTCCACACTTGTGCTTCAAAGTAGCACCATGATCTTCATGATAGAGAGTCTCCTATGTTGTCACTTTCATAAACTAGTGGGAATTTTTCATTATAGAACTTGGCTTGTATATTCCAATGATGGGCTTCCTCAAATTGCCCTAGGTATTCGTGGGCAAGCAAGTTGGATGCACACCCACTTAGTTTCTTTTGTTGAGCTTTCATATACTTATAGCTCTAGTGCATCCGTTGCATGGCAATCCCTACTCACTCACATTGATATCTATTGATGGGCATCTCCATAGCCCGTTGATACGCCTAGTTGATGTGAGACTATCTTCTCCTTTTTGTCTTCTCCACAACCACCATTCTATTCCACCTATAGTGCTATGTCCATGGCTCACGCTCATGTATTGCGTGAAAGTTGAAAACGTTTGAGAACATCAAAAGTATGAAACAATTTCTTGGCTTGTCATTGGGGTTGTGCATGATTTAATATTTTGTGTGATGAAGATAGAGCATAGCCAGACTATATGATTTTGTAGGGATAACTTTCTTTGGCCATGCTATTTTGAGAAGACATGATTGCTTAGTTAGTATGCTTGAAGTATTATTATTTTTATGTCAATATTAAACTTTTATCTTGAATCTTTAGGATCTGAACATTCATGCCACAATAAAGAAAAATTACATTGATAAATATGTTAGGAAGCATTCCACATGAAAAAAATCTGTTTTTATCATTTACCTACTCGAGGACGAGCAGGAATTAAGCCTGGGGATGCTTGATACGTCTCCAACGTATCTATAATTTTTGATTGCTCCATGCTATTATATTGTCTGTTTTGGATGTTAATGAGCTTTATTTTACATTTTTATATTATTTGGGACTAACCAATTAACCGGAGGCCCAACCCAAATTGCTGGTTTTTTTGCCTATTTCAGTGCTTCGTAGAAAAGGAATATCAAACGGAGTCCAAACGGAATGAAACCGTCGGGAGCGTGATTTTTGGAACAAACGTGATCCAGAGAACTTGGAGTGGACGTGAAGCAATCAACGAGGAGACCACGAGGCAGGGGGCGCGCCTACCCCCTAGGCGCGCCCTCCACCCTCATGGGCCCCTCGTGGCTCCACCGACCTACTTCTTCCTCCTATATATATCTACGTACCCCGCAAACATCTAGGAGCACCATGAAACCCTATTTCCACCGCCGCAACCTTCTGTACCCAAGAGATCCCATCTTGGGGCCTTTTCCGGAGCTCCGTCGTAGGGGGCATTGATCACGAAGGGCCTCTACATCAACTCCATGGCCCCTCCGATGATATGGGAGTAGTTTACCTTAGACCTTCAGGTCCATAGTTATTAGCTAGATGGCTTCTTCTCTCTCTTTGGATCTCAGTACAAAGTTCTCCTCGATCTTCTTGGATATCTATTCGATGTAACTCTTTTTGCGGTGTGTTTGTCGAGATCCGATGAATTGTGGGTTTATGATCAAGATTATCTATGAAAAATATTTGAACCTTATCTGAATTATTTTATGTATGATTGGTTATCTTTGCAAGTCTCTTCAAATTATTAGTTTGGTTTGGCCTGCTAGATTGATCTTTCTTGCAATGGGAGAAGTGCTTACCTTTGGGTTCAATCTTGTGGTGCTCGAGCCCAGTGACAGAAAGGAAAACGACACGTATTGTATTGTTGCCATTGAGGATAAAAAGATGGGGTTTATATCATATTGCATGAGTTTATCCCTCTACATCATGTCATATTGCTTATGGTGTCACTCTGTTCTTATGAACTTAATACTCTAGATGCATGCTGGATAGCGGTTGATGTGTGGAGTAATAGTAGTAGATGCAGGCAGGAGTCGGTCTACTTGTCACGGACGTGATGCCTATATACATGATCATACCTAGATATTCTCATAATTATTCTCTTTTCTATCAATTGCTCGACAATAATTCATTCACCCTCTGTAATACTTATGCTATCTTGAGAGAAGCCACTTGTGAAACCTATGGCCCCCGTGTCTATTCTCCATCATACAAGTTTCCAATCTATTTTATTTTGCAATCTTTACTTTCAATCTATATCATAAAAATACCAAAAATATTTATCTTATTATCATTATCTCTATCAGATTTCACTCTTGCAAGTGGTCGTGAAGGGATTGACAACCCCTTTATCGCGTTGGTTGCGAGGTTCTTATTTGTTTTTATAGGTACGAGGTGACTCGCGCGTGGTCTCCTACTGGATTGATACCTTGGTTCTCAAAAACTGAGGGAAATACTTACGCTGCTTTGCTACATCACCCTTTCCTCTTCAAGAGAAAACCAACACATCTCAAGAGGTAGCAGCGTGCACCCCACCCGTGGCGTCGCAAGAAGGTGGCGGGCGTCGCGGGTAGCGGTGGAGCGTCGGTGCAGGAAGGTAGCAGCGGAGCAGGCCGTGCAGCTGGTGGCGGGGTAGGTGCTGGCTGCGGCGCGTGTGGCGGCGGCGGTGCAGGCCGGCCGGCCGGCGGATGGGCAGAGTGAGCTAGAATCCTACAAATGATTTGGGGATTTAGTTGCACGAGGCTACATGTCAGCTCCGGACCCACGTCCATGCGGTCCCACGTGTAAGCTCCGGACCCACAACCACTAACGCCGGCGGACGGAATGGACTCAAATATGGCTGTTTGGCCTCGTCATAGTAGTTGTGCATGGACTAGGGGCAAAACTGAGCACAATTCGCATCTGAGGGCAAAACTGAGCACATGGACACCACTAAGGGCAAAAGGATAATTAACCCTTAATTAAAAAGACTGAGGTGTGCTTCATACGGCGTATTAGAATACCCGCCCGCCGTACGCCCACCCGCGTCACCGTACGGCCGGTCGCTTATGGCCCGCTCGATGTACACCCAAACGCCCGCCCGCCCGCTGTGTACGCCCGTGCGGTTTGAGAAACAAAACACGCCCGATCGGGCGAACCCTATTTTCCCCTACGAACCCTATTTTCCCCTCGCCTCTGCCGTCGCCTATCGCGCCACCGCTGCCATCTCCGGCAGTAGCTGGCCGACGGGGAAATAAAGTCGCCGCCAGCACCCAGTAATATCGACGCGTTCTGCACGAAGTCGATGCCGACAACTGCCTTGGTTGGGCAGACGCCGCCGCCATCGTCTGCTCGGCGTGCTGTTCGCCCTCAAGCCTTCATCACCGGTCAATATCAACGCTATTGTCATGTCTGACGAAGGCAACGAGGTACATGTTGGCATAGTGATTTAAAAATGGATTTTAGTTGGCATAGTGATTTAAAAACGGATTTTAGTTGTGACGATGTTACATGTTGTTTGAATGGATATTTGATTATATATAAACGTGTATAGATGGAGGCGGAAATCGGATACGATAGTGATGATGGCGGTAGCGAGGACGGATCATTGTCATTGGATGAAGACGAACATGGAGGGGAAAATTATATGAGTTTGGATGAGTCTTATAGAGGCAATGTAAGTGGTCTGCATGTTGTCAAGCATATTAAATACAAGCAACCGCAATGGCACTAACATGTACTTGTTTGACTTTGCACAGGTAGGTGGGGATGATGACAATAAGGATATGGATGTAGATGATTCATATGCTGAAAGCGATAGCCATGTAAGTTTAAAATTATGCAGGTTAGTTTAAAGTGACATGACAAACGCATCAAATCTTACATATCATATTTAAAATTTTCCCACATCAGTGGCGGCGCCACGATAGGGGCGACTCTGGTCAGCCGCCCCGGGTAGCCGAAATCCTGTATACAAAAAATACGGTTCATTTTCTACCTAGGCCGATAAAAGTTGGGATTTGAACTGGACTGCACTGTCACACCCAAGCCCAATAGCAGCCCATAGCCCAATCTTTAGCCCGACAACAACTCAATCCCCCGAACAGGTACAGAGGCAGTCCCCCAGGTACAGCGCCTAGCGAGACTAACCAGCCCATGCCGGCACGCTGCCACAGAGCTCCGCCTCGCCGGGCCCCCGGCCGCCCGACACTTGATCCAAATCCACCGTCCACGGATGGGAAAACCAAAAGAATATGTCCTAGGCGTGGCCTGTGTGGGAGGAGGCAGCGGTAGCAGATCATTGAGCTCGTGCAAACGCGCAACTACAATTTGCAAAATCAGCAAGCACAATCAGTAGGTTTCAAACTATTTTCTTACTTGTTCTAAGATATATATTGGTATCCAGACTGTTCACCTGCTGTAGGCATCTATTAGTCATGAAGTTGGACATTCTGAGCCATGGAATGAATGATTCAATCAATGGGAATCCATGTTAGTAGATCTTTGTGACGTTCATGTTAGATTTGTGATTTTTGGCTGTTACATCACTTAATTGACGGGAATCTTGAACTGTTCTAAATCATTGGTTATGTTAATTTTCGAGTGCATCAAGCTTCATATTTGAATTTTGTGAGATTTGGTTCAGCCGTCTTGCAATTGTCAATCAAAAATTTTATACCTCAAATGTTTCGCCCCGGCTAAGTTCAATTCCTGGATCCATGCCTACTAATGAGTGGAATTTATTTTATGATACCAATGACCAAAATGATGTCGATGCATCTTATAATGACAGCTCGAGCAAAGTAAGTAGTGCAAAGTGATTGTCGGTGTCAAAACCGGCGGATCTCGGGTAGGGGGTCCCGAACTGTGCGTCTAGGCCGGATGGTAACAGGAGGCAGGGAACACGATGTTTTACCCAGGTTCGGGCCCTCTTGATGGAGGTAAAACCCTACGTCCTGCTTGATTAATATTGATGATATGGGTAGTACAAGAGTAGATCTACCACGAGATCAAGGAGGCTAAACCCTAGAAGCTAGCCTATGGTATGATTGTTGTATATGGAGTTGATTGCCTACGGACTACAACCCTCCGGTTTATATAGACACCGGATAGGGTTAGGGTTACACAAAGTCGGTTACAATGGTAGGAGATCTTGAATATCCGCATCGCCAAGCTTGCCTTCCATGCCAAGGAAAGTCCCATCCGGACACGGGACGAAGTCTTTAATCTTGTATCTTCATAGTCCAGGAGTCCAGCTGAAGGTATAGTCCGGCTACCCGAACACCCCCTAATCCAGGACTCCCTCAGTAGCCCATGAACCAGGCTTCAATGACGACGAGTCCGGCGCGCAAATTGTCTTCGGCATTGCAAGGCGGGTTCCTCCTTCAAGTCCTTCATAGAAGATTGTAAACACCAAGAGTAGTGTCCGACTCTGCAAAATAAGCTTCCACATATTGCCATAGAGAGAATAATATTAACACAAATCAAATCTGCTGACGTATTCCGTAGTGTGTCATCACACTACAGCCAAGTCCTTTACTCGAATCGATTTCACTTTCCCACCTCAGCGTGTTTTGCGAGGCAGTCTCCTTGGCATGTCTTGTCAAAGCAGAGATCGTGTGCCCTCGTTTTACGGGATTCTCATCAATACGGACGTGGGTAACCCAATCGTGCCCGTTAGCATGTTTTCTCGATTTAAAGGCGAGTCCCAAACGGTTACGGGGAGGGCTGCTGGTATTCAACCTCTTATAAAGAGACCAGGGCCTTACTCCTATTCTCCAATCCCAAAACGAGTTCGTCTGTCGCCTCGAGTTCCAACACCATAGGCTCCAGATTCCGGGTGCCTCAGACTTTCGACAATGTCTGGATCCGACCTTCAAGGCCGATGGATGCATGACGGAGGAGGACGTGCTAAAGTTGAGAGAGGCTAAGTTCTTGACCGCCGAAATTTCACACAGGTTGCCTGCTCAAAGGCAGGCTATCCCCAGTCCCCAGCCCGGTGAGAGCGTAGTGTTCGTGTCTCACTTCCTTTGGGGGTTAGGCTTCCTGATGGACCACTTTGTGAGGGGACTGCTCTTTTATTACGGGCTGGAATTCCACGACTTAGCTCCGGAGTCCATCCTCCATATCTCCTCGTTTATCATTGTATACGAAGCATTCCTCCGTGTTACCCCTCACTTCGGATTATGGCTCAAGACTTTCAAAGTGGAGCCGAAGATGATCAAGGGACGGCACACAGAGTGCGGAGGCGCTGTTATAAGCAAAAATGCTGATGCTCCATGGCCCGAGGGCTCTTTTCAAGAGGAGCTAGGCTTGTGGCAACGAGAGTGGTTTTATATCACCACTCCCCAGAGCACCAAGTGGGTGGCACTTCCTGCCTTTCGCTCGGGTCCCCCACCACGGCTGGTGTCATGGGTTAACAGAGGGTTAGATTGGGGTTTGCCCAAAGACGTGCCCTTGTTACACGGCCGCATTAAGGATCTCTTGGAAGGAGACCTCAGCATGGTCAAGGTGACGCAGGTCATGCTGATTCGCCGAATATTGCCCGACAAACGTTGCTCCCTTCGCCTGTGGGAGTTTAATCCAGAGGGACCGTGAGCTCTCCAGAATTTCATGGGCGCAACACCCACGGAGATGTATAAACTGTTCTTTGGATCACAAGAGATGTGTCCGGATTTAACCGAGGACGCAGGCCTAAGCTGCAATCGCCCGGATACTCAAGTAAGCAACCTTGTGCCCGGACCTTCTATCCGTATAATTGTCATAAACTTGCCCCTAAAAGAGCCGTCCTTTTAAACAGGAGTGGATAGAGAAGGCAAAGATGATCAGGTGTCCGGCTCCCCTTCCTGAAACCAGGCCGAATCCCTTGCTGGTCAGGATGCTGGAAATAATGCCTTTGGAGGGGAGGACAAGGAAGCTATGGCCTCCTCAAAGGAGGCTGCTCCGAAGGGAGGAACCGACAATTCCTCTCCTAAGGGGAAGAAGAGAGCCGCCTCCGACGACCCGGAAACCATGGCCTCGAAGCGGGGAAAAAATCCTCGTCAGAGGGTCCGACGCCGGGGAGTTCCTCGGCCGGACTACGCCCTCAAGGGGATCAGCCCTCCAGCGAGCTGTAAGTAGGAAAATATTTTCCTTTTGAGGGATGAGGGAAATCCTTGATTTATATCTGAGAAGATTAACCGAATTTTACCTTGTAGCTCGGACCTCAGCCCTTCTCAGCAGAGCTCGTCTTCGGGGATCTCCTTCCAGAGATGATGGAGAGTGGGACGCCTCCCCCTGCCGTGCCGCCTAGCGAGGCGGGCGACCCTGAGGTGTCATCGCGGAGGGTTTCTCCGAATCCGGCAGGGGCGGAAGATAGCTATGTGGCCCCCCGAGGTTCTCCGCGTCCGACCTTGGAAAGAGGTCGTGGGACAAGTCCGGCACCGTTTGGTGCTCGGCCGGAGGAGCTAAAGATTCTGCTGGGGCGAGCTTCTATCTCGGAGGAGCACCGTGCATTGATGGGCACGGTGATTGAAAGGATCTCATCCGCAGAGAGCGGATTGCATGAGGCCGTCAAGAGTTTACATTAGATAATGTACACTTTTGTCAGTTGCGCATGAATAAGATGCGCCCTGTGTAGATAGTAGCCCCTGAGACTCTGCGCGTCGTCAAGAAATGACGGCATGTGGAGGATCATAATCCCAGGTCTAAGATGTCTCCTTTGAATGTAGGCGGCGAGGTGTCCGGAATCGAGCCGAACTGAAGATTTTGCCGAACTAAAGCGGCAACTGGACGTGGCAGGTGCCGACATCACGCTTGTTAATAAGCGGCTTGATGAGGCTCAAGGTATGTAATTCCTCGGGCGGCATCAAGTAAGAACAGTTTTATGCCTGTGTCTTACGATGTGTGTGCTTTGACGCAGATGGTGCGGCCGCCATGGAGAGTCTTAGGGCAGAACTTGCCCGAGCTAAAGAACAAGCCAGCGAAAGTGATGCGGCCACCAGGAAAGCCCTTGAAGAGCTGAGAGCCGAACAGGCTGCTCATTGCCGAAGCAAGGAAGAAATGGCCGAGATGGCCGAAAAGTTAAAAAGCGCTACAGACCATTGCAGACTTCTTGAAAAAGAAGACCAGGCAAAACAAACGGACTTGGAGAAGGCCGTTGCCAATGCCAAGGACGCGCGCTCTGCGATGAGAGCTGCGAAGGAGGAGCTGCGTCAAGCCGAACAGATTGCGGCTGGTAAGCCCTTTATGCTGCGAAGGAAATTTTGCGATCTGAAGTTTGCTCCGTTGGACCGGATGTGGAGTGTGGAGGATACCTATCTGGACTTGGCAGCGAGTGCTGCTGATGCGACCGAACACTTTCAAGATCAAAAAGATTGCGAAGTGGAAAAGCTTTTCTGGTCATAGTTTCACAATCCAGAGCGTCCACTGGCAGTGGATGATCGTTTGGCTCAATGGGCCGAACTGATAGGTTGTCTGGACTCGCCATGAAGTACGTCATGGGTCACCTGTGGCCGGGGAGATCGGAGCCGAAGAGTTATTTCAGCTTGGTGTAGCAATTCCTTGACGCGGTGCCGCGTATTAATGCAATGAAGAGGTCGGCATGCATAGAGGGTGCAAGGATGGCTCTTGCCCGTGTCAAGACATACTGGGCAGAGATGGAGACCACCATTGTTGCGTCCCGAGATTCGGAAAAAAGCCGAGTACCCTCCGAGCACTATTTTCAGGAAGTCCTTGAAGGCGCTCGTGTAATAGAGACACAGTGCTCGAAAGATGCTATGTTATGATAGCATATGTAATTATAAAGTAATATTTTGATAAACTATAGTGGCCTTTTTATACTTGTGCCTTCAAGTATTGGGAACACCTCCTGTGCGGCCGTTTTAAGATATATATATACAAAATCTGAAAGATGGCAGTCGTTGGCTTCAGCCCCCACGCACATAGTGCGGGGGTGCTCGCAGAAGACGCATTTTCACACTTAACCCAACGTCTTGGTCCTACAAAGGAGGTGATAGCGCAGCAGGCCAGGCAACCGGACTATACTGCTTTAACACTTTCACTTAGCCATAGGAGCTTGACAGTGAGACTATTTAGGTAGCCCCTTGGTGGCGACTGCGCTCGCCCGAGTTCGGGGCGCGTATGTGCCTGATCGGGAAGCGGCCCTTTGTTAAAGCGGAGGAATCCGATAGATTCCGATAGGTCATTGAGTGGCTGACCAGTCTCACGCTCCATCATGACAGTCAGTTTTCGGCTTTCTCTACTGAGGTGCTTGCCCGGCCGAACCGGGGCACAATCGTAGTAGTTCTCCTGGTGCTACCTTAGCTGATAGAGCGGCGTAAGGTAGCCGAACTCAGGAGCCGGGCAACCCAACATTTGACCAAAGACATGATTCGGAGCTGATGCATATAATGCCAAAACTCGCGACGCCGAACACTCCCTAAGGTGTTCGGTCTTTATGAGTGCGGGCGAAACAACACTGTTTATTAAAAAAGCCCCTAGTGTCCAGGTACATGCAAAAATTCTGACGTGGCCACATGCCAAGACGCCAGCCTCCTCCTTGGTTATATCAGAAAAAACCAGGGGATGTATAGCAACAAGAGACAGTAAAAAAGGTTTACGCAGGGTCTTAATCTAAAAAGAATCCTTTAGGACGGGTCCCTACTGCACGTCTGCACCTGTGTCTCCGTTGTGCCCTATCCTGGACGGGCGCCGCACGATGTTCATCTGTAAAAGAGAGGAACTGAGTTGAAAACGGTTCATGCCGAAAAAGTTTAAAATAAACAAAGTATAAAGTAAAAAATATAAGATTGAGCTTTATTGTCTCTTATTGTATGTGCGTGGAGCCCCTAGTGCCGGGGTATATGGCCACTAGGCCTGCATCAATGATGATTTTGCACTCAACTCGTCTATCCTCGTTCGTGGTCTTGAATGACCTATTTCGAAGTTTTTTGGCCGGTGAGGCCATTTTGCTGTGGGGCTGTCAAAGCGGCTGCACAGTCCTCCGCTTGGGGAGGCGCACTTTAGTGCTTTCCCTTCAAAGAGATGATGCCTCGTGGACCAGGCATCTTAAGCGTAAGAGATGCATAATGCGGTATTGCGTTAAAGCGAGCGAAAGCTTCGTGTCCCAGTAGTGCTTGATAGCGACTTGACAACGGGACGATATGGAAGGTCAGCTTTTCACGGTGGAAGTTATCGGCAGAGCCGAATATGACTTTGAGCCGGAGGAAACCCATACAATGGGTGTCCGGACCAGGTGTTACCCCTTGAAAGGAGGTTTTGCTCCGGCGGATTCTTGCTAGGTTTATCCCCATGTGATGGATTGTATCCTGATATATCAGGTTTAGTCCAGTGCCGCCGTCCATAAAGACATTTGAAAACTGGAGGCCGCCAATTATTGGATCGAGTATCAAGGCAGTCCAACCTGCATTCTTGATATTTCTAGAATAATCTAGCTGATCGAAGATGATCGGTTTTGACAACCAGCGGCAGGACCCTTTGGGGATGGGCCATGCGGTGCGTGTTGGAAATATGCCCTAGAGGCAATAATAAAAGTATTATTATTATATTTCCTTGTTCATGATAATTGTCTTTTATTCATGCTATAATTGTATTATCCGGAAATCGTAATACACGTGTGAATACATAGACCACAATATGTCCCTAGTGAGCCTCTAGTTGACTAGCTCGTTGTGATCAACAGATAGTCATGGTTTCCTGGCTATGGACATTGGATGTCGTTGATAACGGGATCACATCATTAGGAGAATGATGTGATGGACAAGACCCAATCCTAAGACTAACACAAAAGATCGTGTAGTTCATTTGCTAGAGCTTTGCCAATGTCAAGTATCTCTTCCTTCGACCATGAGAGCGTGTAACTCCTGGATACCGTAGGAGTGCTTTGGGTGTATCAAACGTCACAACGTAACTGGGTGACTATAAAGGTGCACTACAGGTATCTCCGAAAGTATCTATTGTTTTATGCGGATCGAGACTGGGATTTGTCACTCCGTGTAAACGGAGAGGTATCTTTGGGCCCACTCGGTAGGACATCATCATATGCGCAATGTGACCAAGGAGTTGATCACGGGATGATGTGTTACGGAACGAGTAAAGTGACTTGCCGGTAACGAGATTGAACAAGGTATTGGATACCGATGATCGAATCTCGGGCAAGTAACATACCGATAGACAAAGGGAATTGAATACGGGATTGATTAAGTCCTTGACATCGTGGTTCATCCGATGAGATCATCGTGGAACATGTGGGAGCCATCATGGGTATCCAGATCCCGCTGTTGGTTATTGACCGGAGAACGTCTCGGTCATGTCTGCATGTCTCCCGAACCCGTAGGGTCTACACACTTAAGGTTCGATGACGCTAGGGTTATAAAGGAAGTTTGTATGTGGTTACCGAATGTTGTTCGGAGTCCCGGATGAGATCCCGGACGTCACGAGGAGTTCCGGAATGGTCCGGAGGTGAAGATTTATATATGGGAAGTCCTATTTTGGCCACCGGAAAATGTTCAGGATTTTTCGGTATTGTACCGGGAAGGTTCTAGAAGGTTCCGGAGTGGGGCCCACCTGCATGGGGGGACCCACATGAACGTGGGTAGTGGGGGCAAGGCCCCACACCCCTGGTCAAGGCGCACCAAGATCCCCCATTAGAAGGAATAAGATCATATCCCGAAGGGATAAGATCAAGATCCCTAAAAAGGGGGGATAACAATCGGTGAGGAAGGAAATGATGGGATTTCTTTCCTCCCACCTTGGCCAACGCCCCAATGGACTAGGAGGGCAAGAAACCAGCCCCTCCACCCCTATATATAGTGGGGAGACGCATGGGAGCTTTAGACGAAGTTCTGGCGCAGCCCTCCCCCTCTCCCAAGTCGTCCTCCTCTCCCGTGGTGCTTGGCGAAGCCCTGCTGGATTGCCACGCTCCTCCATCACCACCACGCCGTTGTGCTGCTGTTGGATGGAGTCTTCCTCAACCTCTCCCTCTCTCCTTGCTGGATCAAGCCGTGGGAGACGTCACCGGGCTGTACGTGTGTTGAACGCGGAGGTGCCGTGCGTTCGGCACTTGATCATCGATGATTTGAATCACGATGAGTACGACTCCTTCAACCCCGTTCTCTTGAACGCTTCCGCTTAGCGATCTACAAGGGTATGTAGATGCACTCTCCTTCTACTCGTAGCTGGTTTCTCCATAGATAGATCTTGGTGACACGTAGGAAAATTTTGAATTTCTGCTACGTTCCCCAACAGTGGCATCATGAGCTAGGTCTATTGCGTAGATTCTTTGCACGAGTAGAACACAAAGTAGTTGTGGGCGTTGATGTTGTTCAATATGCTTACCTTTACTAGTCCAATCTTGTTTCGACGGTATTGTGGGATGAAGCGGCCCAGACCGACCTTACACGTACTCTTACGTGAGACAGGTTCCACCGATTGACATGCACTTGGTGCATAAGGTGGCTAGCGGGTGCCAGTCTCTCCCACTTTAGTCGGAACGGATTCGATGAAAAGGGTCCTTATGAAGGGTAAATAGCAATTGGCATATCACGTTGTGGTTTTGCGTAGGTAAGAAACGTTCTTGCTAGAAACCCATAGCAGCCACGTAAAACATGCAAACAACAATTAGAGGACGTCTAACTTGTTTTTGCAGGGTATGCTATGTGATGTGATATGGCCAAAAGGATGTGATGAATGATATATGTGATGTATGAGATTGATCATGTTCTTGTAATAGGATTCACGACTTGCATGTCGATGAGTATGACAACCGGCAGGAGCCATAGGAGTTGTCTTTATTTATTTGTGACCTGCGTGTCAACTTAAACGTCATGTAATTACTTTACTTTATTGCTAACCGTTAGCCATAGTAGTAGAAGTAATAGTTGGCGAGGCAACTTCATGAAGACACGATGATGGAGATCATGATGATGGAGATCATGGTGTCATGTCGGTGACGATGATGATCATGGAGCCCCGAAGATGGAGATCAAAAGGAGCAAAGTGATGATGGCCATATCATGTCACTATTTGATTGCATGTGATGTTTATCATGTTTATACATCTTATTTGCTTAGAACGACGGTAGTAAATAAGATGATCCCTTACAACAATTTCAAGAAGTGTTCTCCCCTAACTGTGCACCGTTGCGACAGTTCGTGTTTCGAAGCACCACGTGATGATCGGGTGTTAGATTCTAACGTTCACATACAACGGGTGTAAGACAGATTTACACACGCGAAACACTTAGGGTTAACTTGACGAGCCTAGCATGTACAGACATGGCCTCGGAACACGGAGACCGAAAGGTCGAACATGAGTCGTATAGAAGATACGATCAACATGAAGATGTTCACCGATGATGACTAGTCTGTCTCACGTGATGATCGGACACGGCCTAGTTTGACTCGGATCATGTAATCACTTAGATGACTAGAGGGATGTCTATCTAAGTGGGAGTTCATAAGATGAACTTAATTATCCTGAACATAGTCAAAAGGTTTTTGCAAATTATGTCGTAGCTCACGCTATAGTTCTACTGTTTAGATATGTTCCTAGAGAAAAATTAGTTGAAAGTTGATAGTAGCAATTATGCGGACTAGGTCCGTAAACTGAGGATTGTCCTCATTGCTTCATAGAAGGCTTATGTCCTTAATGCACCGCTCAGTGTGCTGAACCTCGAACGTTGTCTGTGGTTGTTGCGAACATCTGACATACACGTTTTGATAACTACGTGATAGTTCAGTTAAACGGTTTAGAGTTGAGGCACCAAAGACGTTTTTGAAACATCGCGAAACATATGAGATGTTTTGAGGGCTGAAATTGGTAT
Organism: Triticum aestivum; assembly: GCF_018294505.1. NCBI lineage: Eukaryota > Viridiplantae > Streptophyta > Magnoliopsida > Poales > Poaceae > Triticum > Triticum aestivum. The sequence goes on from NC_057800.1 coordinate 48,398,530, forward strand.
TTCAGGCTCGTGCCCATGTCAAGAGGTATAAGACCTCCGATGACTTTCTTAACCTGCGAACTAAGGAGAAAAGCTCAATTGTTGAGCTTGTGCTCAGATTGTCTGAGTACAACAATCATTTGAATCGAGTGGGAGTTGATCTTCCAGATAAGACAGTGATGGTTCTCCAAAGTCATTGCCACCAAGCTGTTAGAGCTTCGTGATGAACTATAACATATCAGGGATAGATATGATGATCCTTGAGGTATTCGCGATGTTTGACACCGCGAAAGTAGAAATCAAGAAGGAGCATCAATTGTTGATGGTTGGTGGAACCACTAGTTTCAAGAAGGGCAAGGGCAAGAAGGGATACTTCATGAAACGGCAAATCAGTTGCTGCTCTAGTGAAGAAACCCAAGGTAAAACCCAAACCCGAGACTAAGTGCTTCTGTAATAAGGGGAACAACCACTAGAGCAGAATTACCCTAGATACTTGGTAGATAAGAAGGCTGGCAAGGTCGATAGAAGTATATTGGATATACATTGTGTTAATGTGTACTTTGCTAGTACTCCTAGTAGCACCAGGGTATTAGATACCGGTTCGGTTGCTAAGTGTTAGTAACTCGAAACAAAAGGCTACGGAATAAACGGAGACTAGCTAAAGGTGAGCTGACGATATGTGTTGGAAGTTTTTCCAAGCTTCATATGATCAAGCATCGCACGCTCCCTCTACCAAAGAGATTGGTGTTAAACCTAAATAATTGTTGTTTGGTGTTTGCGTTGAGCATAGACATGATTGGATTACGTCTATCGCAATACGGTTATTCATTTAAGGAGAATAATCGTTACTCTGTTTATTTGAATAATACCTTCAATGGTCTTACACCTAAAATGAATGGTTTATTAAATCTCGATCGTAGTGATACACATGTTCATGCCAAAAGATAGTAATGATAGAACCACCTACTTGTGGCACTGCCACGTAAGTCATATCGGTATAAAACGCATGAAGAAGCTCCATATTGATGGATCTTTGGGCTCACTCGTTTTTGAAAAGTTTGAGACATGCGAACCATGTCTATTGGTGTATATGCATGAAGAAACTCCATGCAAATGGACCGTTTTGACTCACTTGATTTTGAATCACTTGGGACATGCAAATCATACCACATGGGCAAGATGACTGAAAAGCCTCGTTTTCAGTAAGATGTAACAAGATAGCAACTTGTTGGAAGCAACACATTTTGATGCGTGCAGTCCAATGAGTGCTGAGGCATGCAGTGAATATCGTTATGTTCTTACTTCACAGATGATTCGAGTAGATGTTGAGAATATTTACTTGATGAAACACAAGTCTGAATTATTGAATGGTTCAAGTAATTTCAGAGTGAAGTAGAAGATTGTGACAAGAGGATAAAATGTCTATGATATGATCATAGAGATGAGTATCTGAGTTACGAGTTTTGGCACACAATTAAGACATTGTGGAAATTGTTTCACAATTAATACCGCCTGGAACACCATAGTGTGATGGTGTGTCCGAACATCATAGTTGCACCCTATTGGATATGATGCATACCATGATGTCTCTTATCGAACTGCCAGGATAGTTTATGGGTTAGGCATTAAAGACAACCACATTCACTTTAAATAGGGCACCACGTAATTCCGATGAGATGACACCGTATGAATTATGGTTTAGAGAAACCTAAGTTGTCATTTCTTAAAGGTTTGGGGCTGCGACGCTTATGTGAAAAAGTTTCAGGATTAAGCTCGAACCCAAAGCGGATAAAGTACATCTTCATAGGACACCCAAAACAGTTGGGTATACCTCCTAATTCAGATCCGAAGGCAATATGAATTGTTTCTAGAATTGGGTCCTTTCTCGAGGAAAGGTTTCTCTCGAAAGAATTGAGTGGGAGGATGGTGGAGACTTGATGAGGTTACTGAACCATCACTTCAACCAGTGTGTAGCAGGGCACAGGAAGTTGTTCCTGTGGCACCTACACCAATTGAAGTAGAAGCTTATGATAGTGATCATGAAACTTCAGATCAAGTCACTCCCAAACCTCGTAGGGTGACAAGGATACGTACTACTTCAGAGTGGTACAGTAATCCTGTCTTGGAAGTCATGTTGCTAGACAACAATGAACCTACGAGCTATGGAGAAGCGATGGTGGGCCTGGATTCCGATAAATGGCTCAAGGCCATAAAACCCGAGAGAGGATCCATGTATGAAAACAAAGTGTAGACTTTGGAAGAACTACTTGATGGTCATAAGGCTGTTAGGTACATATGGATTTTGAAAGGAAGACAGACAATGATGGTAAGTGTCACCATTGAGAAAGGTCGACTTGTCGTTGAGATGTTTTTCGACAAGTTCAAGGAGTTGACTACGATGAGACTTTCTCACTCGTAGCGATGCTAAGAGTATGTTGGAATTATATTAGCAATTACTGCATTATTTATGAAATCTTGCAGATAGGATGTCAAAACATTGTTTCCTCGACGATTCTTGAGGAAAGGTTGTATGTGATACAACCGGAAGGTTTTGTCTATCCTGAAATATGCTAATAAGTATGCAAAGCTCCAGCAATCCTTCTGAGGACTGGAGTGAGCATCTCGGAGTTGGAATGTATGCTTTGATGATGATCAAAGATTTAGGGTGTATACAAAGTTTATGAGAAACTTGTATTTCCAAAGAAGTGAGTGGGAGCACTATAGAATTTCTGATGAGTATATGTTGTTGACATATTAATGATCAGAAATGACGTAGAATTTCTGGAAAGCATATAGGGTTATTTGGAAAGTGTTTTCAATGGAAAACCTGGATTAAGCTACTTGAACATTGAGCATCAAGATCTATAAGGATAGATCAAAACGCTTAATGGTACTTTCAAATGAGCACATGCCTTGACGTGATCTTGAAGGTGTTCAAGATGGATCAGTCAAAAAAGGAGTTCTTGCCTGAGTTGTAAGGTACGAAGTTAAGGGCATCCATACCTGAGCCCTTGGCGCCTCCCTCCCTCCCGTGACACCTCCTCCTCTCCCGTAGGTGCTTGGCGAAGCCCTGCAGGATTGCCACGCTCCTCCATCACCACCACGCCGTTGTGCTGCTGCTGGATGGAGTCTTCCTCAACCTCTCCCTCTCTCCTTGCTGGATCAAGGCGTGGGAGACATCGTCGAGCTGTACGTGTGTTGAACGCGGAGGTGCCGTCCGTTCGGCACTAGGATCATCGGTGATCTGAATCACGACGAGTACGACTCCATCAACCCCGTTCACTTGAACGCTTCCGCTTAGCGATCTACAAGGGTATGTAGATGCACTCCCCTTTCTACTCGTTGCTGGTCTCTCCATAGATAGATCTTGGTGTTACGTAGGAAAATTTTGAATTTCTGCTACGTTCCCCAAAAGTGGCATCATGAGCTAGGTCTATTGCGTAGATTCTTTGCACGAGTAGAACACAAAGTAGTTGTGGGCGTTGATGTTGTTCAATATGCTTACCGTTACTAGTCCAATCTTGTTTCGACGGTATTGTGGGATGAAGCGGCCCGGACCGACCTTACACGTACTCTTACGTGAGACAGGTTCCACCGATTGACATGCACTTGGTGCATAAGGTGGCTAGCGGGTGCCAGTCTCTCCCACTTTAGTCGGAACGGATTCGATGAAAAGGGTCCTTATGAAGGGTAAATAGCAATTGGCATATCACGTTGTGGTCTTGCGTAGGTAAGAAACGTTCTTGCTAGAAACCCATAGCAGCCACGTAAAACATGCAACAACAATTAGAGGACGTCTAACTTGTTTTTGCAGGGTATGCTATGTGATGTGATATGGCCAAAGGATGTGATGAATGATATATGTGATGTATGAGATTGATCATGTTCTTGTAATAGGATTCACGACTTGCATGTCGATGAGTATGACAACCGGCAGGAGCCATAGGAGTTGTCTTTATTTATTGTATGACCTGCGTGTCATTGAAGAACGCCATGTAAACTACTTTACTTTATTGCTAAACGCGTTAGTCATAGAAGTAGAAGTAGTCGTTGGCGTGACAACTTCATGAAGACACGATGATGGAGATCATGATGATGGAGATCATGGTGTCATGCCGGTGACAAGATGATCATGGAGCCCCGAAGATGAAGATCAAAGGAGCTATATGATATTGGCCATATCATGTCACTACTCTATTTGATTGCATGTGATGTTTATCATGTTTATGCATCTTGTTTGCTTAGAATGACGGTAGTAAATAAGATGATCCCTTACAACAATTTCAAGAAGTTTTCTCCCCTAACTGTGCACCGTTGCTACAGTTCGTCGCTTCTAAGCACCACGTGATGATCGGGTGTGATGGATTCTTACGTTCACATACAACGGGTGTAAGACAGTTTTACACAGCGAAAACACTTAGGGTTAACTTGACGAGCCTAGCATGTACAGACATGGCCTCGGAACATGGAGACCGAAAGGTCGAGCATGAGTCGTATAGTAGATACGATCAACATGAAGATGTTCACCGATGATGACTAGTCCGTCTCACGTGATGATCGGACACGGCCTAGTTGACTCGGATCATGTAATCACTTAGATGACCAGAGGGATGTCTATCTGAGTGGGAGTTCATAAGATGAACTTAATTATCCTGAACATAGTCAAAAAGACCTTTTTCAAATTATGTCGTAGTTCACGCTATAGTTCTACTGTTTTAGTTATGTTCCTAGAGAAAATATAGTTGAAAGTTGACAGTAGCGATTATGCGGACAGTAGAACGCTTATGTCCTTAATGCACTGCTCAGTGTGCTGAACCCCAAACGCCGTTTGTGGATGTTGCGAACATCGGACATACACGTTTTGATAACTACGTGATAGTTCAGTTAAACGGTTTAGAGTTGAGGCACCAAATATGTTTTCAAAACGTCGCGGAACATATGAGATGTCTCAAGGGCTGAAATTGGGATTTCAGGCTCGTGCCCACGTCAAGAGGTATAAGACCTCCGGCGATTTTCTTAGCCTGCAAACTAAGGGAGAAAAGCTCAATCGTTGAGCTTGTGCTCAGATTGTCTGAGTGCAACAATCACTTGAATCGAGTGGGAGTTGATCTTCCAGATGAGATAATGATGTTTCTCCAAAGTCATTACCACCAAGCTGCTAGAGCTTTGTGATGAACTATAACAAATCAGGGATAGATATGATGATCCTTGAGATATTTGTGATGTTTGACACCGCGAAAGTAGAAATCAAGAAAGAGCATCAATTGTTGATGGTTCGTGAAACCACTAGTTTCAAGAAGGGCAAGGGCAAGAAGGGATACTTCATGAAACGGCAAATCAGCTGCTGCACCAGTGAAGAAACCCGAGGTTGAACCCAAACCCGAGACTAAGTGCTTCTGTGATAAGGGGAACAACCACTGGAGCAGAATTACCCTAGATACTTGGTAGATAAGAAGGCTGGCAAGGTCGATAGAAGTATATTTGATATACATTATGTTAATGTGTACTTTACTAGTACTCCTAGTAGCACCAGGGTATAAGATACCGGTTCGGTTGCTAAGTGTTAGTAACTCGAAATAAAAGCTACGGCATAAACGGAGACTAGCTAAAGGTGAGCTGACGATATGTGTTGGAAGTGTTTCCAATGTTGATATGATCAAGCATCGCACGCTCCCTCTCCCATCGAGATTTGATGTTTGCGTTGAGCATAGACATGATTGGATTATGTCTATCGCAATACGGTTATTCATTTAAAGAGAATAATGGTTACTCTATTTATTTGAATAATACCTTCAATGGTCTTGCACCTAAAATGAATGGTTTATTGAATCTCGATCGTAGTGATACACATTTTCATGCCAAAAGATATAAGATAGTAATGATAGTACCACTTACTTGTGGCACTGCCACGTAAGTCATAATGGTATAAAACGCATGAAGAAGCTCCATGTTGATGGATCTTTGGACTCACTCGTTTTTGAAAAGTTTGAGACATGCGAACCATGTCTATTGGTGTATATGCATGAAGAAACTCCATGCAAATGGACCGTTTGGACTCACTTGATTTTGAATCACTTGAGATATGCAAATCATACCACATGGGCAAGATGACTGAAAAGCCTCGTTTTTCAGTAAGATGGAACAAGATAGCAACTTGTTGGAAGTAACACATTTTGATGTGTCCAATCCAATGAGTGCTGAGGCATGCAGTGAATATCGTTATGATCTTACTTCACAGATGATTCGAGTAGATGTTGAGAATATTTTTTTGATGAAATACAAGTCTGAATTATTGAATGGTTCAAGTAATTTCAGAGTGAAGTAGAAGATCATTGTGACAAGAGGATAAAATGTCTATGATGTGAATATCTAAGTTACGAGTTTTGGCACACAATTAAGACATTGTGGAAATTGTTTCGCAATTAATACCGCCTGGAACACCATAGTGTGATGGTGTGTCCGAACATCATAGTTGCACCCTATTGGATATGATGCATACCATGATGTCTCTTATCGAATTACCACTATTGTTCATGGGTTAGGCATTAGAGACAACCACATTCACTTTAAATAGGGCACCACGTAATTCCGTTGAGACGACACCGTTTGGAGAAACCTATGTTGTCGTTTCTTAAAGGTTTGGGGCTGCGACGCTTATGTGAAAAAGTTTCAGGATTAAGCTCGAACCCAAAGCGGATAAAGTACATCTTCATAGGACACCCAAAACAGTTGGGTATACCTCCTAATTCAGATCTGAAAGCAATATGAATTGTTTCTAGAATCGGGTCATTTCTCGAGGAAAGGTTTCTCTCGAAAGAATTGAGTGGGAGGATGGTGGAGACTTGATATGGTTATTGAACCATCACTTCAACCAGTGTGTATTAGGGCACAGGAAGTTGTTCCTATGGCACCTACACCAATTGAAGTAGAAACTTATGATAGTGATCATGAAGTTTCGGATCAAGTCACTACCGAACCTCGTAGGACGACAAGGACGCGTACTACTTTGGAGTGGTACGGTGATCCTGTCTTAAAAGTCATGTTGCTAGACAACAATGAACCTACGAGCTATGGAGAAGAGATGGTGGGCCCAAATTCCGACAAATGGTTAAGAAGCCATGAAATCCGAGATAGGATCCATGTATCAGAACAAAGCATGGACTTTGGTGGACTTGCCCGATGATCGGCAAGCCATTGAGATAAATGGATCTTTAAGAAGAAGACGGACGTGGATGGTAATGTCACCATCTATGAAGCTCGACTTGTGGCGAAGAGTTTTTTTTCACAAGTTCAAGGAGTTGACTACGATGAGATTTTCTCATCCGTAGCGATGCTTAAAGTCCGTCGGATTCATGTTAGCATTAGCTGCATTTATGAAATCTGGCAGATGGATGACAAAACGAGTTTCCTTACCAGTCTTTGTATGGAAAGGTTGTATGCAATACAATCAGAAAGGTTTTGTCGATCCTAAGGATGCTAAAAGGTATACTAGCACCAGCGATCCTTCTAAGGACTGGAGTAAGCATCTCGGAGTTGGAATGTACACTTTGATGAGATGATCAAAGATTTTGGGTTTGTACAAAGTTTTATGAAAAACTTGTATTTCCAAAGAAGTGAGTGGGAGCACTATAGAATTTCTGATGAGTATATGTTGATCAGAAATGATGTAAAATTTCTAGAAAGCATATAGGGTTATTTGAAAGGTGTTTTTCAATAGAAAACCTGGATTAAGCTACTTGAACATTGAGCATCGAGATCTATAAGGATAGATCAAAATACTTAATAATACTTTCAAATGAGCACATACCTTGACATGATCTTGAAGGTATTCAAGATGGATCAGTCAAAGAAGAAGTTCTTGCCTGAGTTGTAAGGTACGAAGTTAAGACTTAAAGCTCGACCATGGCAGAATAGAAAGGAAGAAGGTCGTCTCCTATGCTTAAGACATAGGCTCTATAGTATGCTATGCTGTGTACCGCACCTGAAGTGTGCCTTGCCATGAGTTAGTCAAGGGGTACAAGAGTGATCCAAGAATGGATCACAGGACAGCGGTCAAAGTTATCCTTAGAAATTAGTGGACAAAGGAATTTTTCTCGATTATGGAGGTGGTAAAAGAGTTCGTCGTAAAGGGTTACGTCGATGCAAGCTTGACACCTATCCGGATAGCTCTGAGTAGAGATACCGGATACATATAATGGAGCAACAATTTAGAATAGCTCCAAGTAGAACAGTTATTTGGATTAGCTCCAAATAGAGCGTGGTAGCTACATCTAGGAGATGACATAGAGATTTGTAAAACACACACGGATCTGAAAGGTTCGGACCCGTTGACTAAAACCTCTCTCACAAGCAACATGATCAAACCTAAAACTCATTGAGTATTAATCACATAGTGATGTGAACTAGACTACTGATTCTAGTAAACTCTTCGGTGTTAGTCACATGGCGATGTGACCTGTGAGTGTTAATCACATGGCGATGTGAACTAGATTATTGACTCTAGTGCAAGTGGGAGACTGTTGGAAATATGCCCTAGAGGCAATAATAAAAGTATTATTATTATATTTCCTTGTTCATGATAATTGTCTTTTATTCATGCTATAACTGTATTATCCGGAAATCGTAATACACGTGTGAATACATAGACCACAATATGTCCCTAGTGAGCCTCTAGTTGACTAGCTCGTTGTGATCAACAGATAGTCATGGTTTCCTGGCTATGGACATTGGATGTCGTTGATAACGGGATCACATCATTAGGAGAATGATGTGATGGACAAGACCCAATCCTAAGACTAACACAAAAGATCGTGTAGTTCATTTGCTAGAGCTTTGCCAATGTCAAGTATCTCTTCCTTCGAACATGAGAGCGTGTAACTCCTGGATACCGTAGGAGTGCTTTGGGTGTATCAAACGTCACAACGTAACTGGGTGACTATAAAGGTGCACTACAGGTATCTCCGAAAGTATCTATTGTTTTATGCGGATCGAGACTGGGATTTGTCACTCCGTGTAAACGGAGAGGTATCTCTGGGCCCACTCGGTAGGACATCATCATATCCGCAATGTGACCAAGGAGTTGATCACGGGATGGTGTGTTACGGAACGAGTAAAGTGACTTGCCGGTAACGAGATTGAACAAGGTATTGGATACCGACGATCGAATCTCGGGCAAGTAACATACCGATAGACAAAGGGAATTGAATACGGGATTGATTAAGTCCTTGACATCGTGGTTCATCCGATGAGATCATCGTGGAACATGTGGGAGCCATCATGGGTATCCAGATCCCGCTGTTGGTTATTGACCGGAGAACGTCTCGGTCATGTCTGCATGTCCCCCGAACCCGTAGGGTCTACACACTTAAGGTTCGATGACGCTAGGGTTATAAAGGAAGTTTGTATGTGGTTACCGAATGTTGTTCGGAGTCCCGGATGAGAACCCGGGTGTCACGAGGAGTTCCGGAATGGTCCGGAGGTGAAGATTTATATATGGGAAGTCCTATTTTGGCCACCGGAAAATATTCGGGATTTTTCGGTATTGTACCGGGAAGGTTCTAGAAGGTTCCGGAGTGGGGCCCACCTGCATGGGGGGACCCACATGAACGTGGGTAGTGGGGGCAAGGCCCCACACCCCTGGTCAAGGCGCACCAAGATCCCCCCTTAGAAGGAATAAGATCATATCCCGAAGGGATAAGATCAAGATCCCTAAAAAGGGGGGATAACAATCGGTGGGGAAGGAAATGATGGGATTTCTTTCCTCCCACCTTGGCCAACGCCCCAATGGACTTGGAGGGCAAGAAACTAGCCCCTCCACCCCTATATATAGTGGGGAGACGCATGGGAGCTTTAGACGAAGTTCTGGCGCAACCCTCCCCCTCTCCCAAGTCGTCCTCCTCTCCCGTGGTGCTTGGCGAAGCCCTGCTGGATTGCCACGCTCCTCCATCACCACCATGCCGTTGTGCTGCTGTTGGATGGAGTCTTCCTCAACCTCTCCCTCTCTCCTTGCTGGATCAAGGCGTGGGAGACGTCACCGGGCTGTACGTGTGTTGAACGCGGAGGTGCCGTGCTTTTGGCACTTGATCATCGATGATTTGAATCACGACGAGTACGACTCCTTCAACCCCGTTCTCTTGAACGCTTCCGCTTAGCGATCTACAAGGGTATGTAGATGCACTCTCCTTCCCCTCGTTGCTGGTTTCTCCATAGATAGATCTTGGTGACACGTAGGAAAATTTTGAATTTCTGCTACGTTCCCCAACAATGCGTACCTTTACGGGCACCGCACGTTTTGTTATGTGAAGTGAGTTCACCATTTTTACTTCTTGTGGGAAGTTCTTTTATTTCCTGGTGCTCTGCTTTTGGGGTTCGTCCTCGTCTTCGCTTGGTGTGTCGAGCCCCTTGTGTTCGGCATTGAGTCTGCCGGATTGTTTGAAAACCCAACAATCTCTGTGGGTATGGTTAGCAGGCTTCCCGGGAGTACTGTGTATCTGACATATCCTGTCCAGGATTTTATTTAAGTTGGATGGATCGTCCCTGTTATCCTGGGGGGCGATTTTTCCTGATTTTGTCATGAGCCTTTGAATCCGGCATTGACTGCGGTGCTCTTCGGACTTTTGTCCTTAGTCCTGTGATGGTCCTTGCTGCGTCGCGGTTTTCCGTTTCCATCCCTAATTTCGGATGTACTTGGGTCGCTGGGGCTGCACCTTGCCAACCGACTGTCCTCCCCTGCACAAAAGCGGGTCATGAGGCTTGTTAGTGCGGCCATTATTCTTGGCTTTTCTTGGCCGAGGTGTCTGGCGAGCCATTCGTCTCGGACGTTATGCCTGAAAGCTGCTAAGGCTTCGGCGTCCGGACAATCGACTATCTGATTTTTTTAGTAAGGAATCTATTCCAGAACTGCCGAGCTGATTCTCCGGGTTGCTAAGTTATGTGACTAAGATCGTCTGCATCCGGAGGGCGGACATATGTCCCTTGAAAGTTTGCTCGGAAAGCATCCTCGAGCTCTTCCCAGCTTCCAATTGTGTTTTCGGGAAGGCTTTTAAGCCAATGCCGGGCTGGCCCTTTAACCTTAAGGGGTAAATATTTTATGGCGTGGAGATCATCTCCTCTAGCCATGTGTACGTGGAGGATATAATCCTCGATCCAAACTCTAGGGTCTGTTGTTCCATCATATGCCTCTATGTTTACGGGTTTGAATCCCTCTGGAAATTCATAGTCCAGGACCTCATCGGTGAAACATAGGGGGTGTGCGGCGCCCCTGTATTTGGGTGTGCCGGATTCTGATGATGGCTTCATAGCGTTGCTTACGAGAGCTTGCTTTCTTGGCCCATAAATGGACCTGACTGGGCCATGATGCGAATCCTTAAGTGGGTCGCATGCCGATTTAGGTGCGGCGCCGCTTGCCGCTTTATGGGGTCGTCTATCCGACAGTGTGGCTTTCTCATTTTTTGAATGCGAGGGCTCTAGGGCCTCTTCGTCGAATTCAGGCAGTAGCTTTCTTTTCGGATAGCATTTAGTGCGGCGACTGTCGCCGTATTTATCTGCGGTATTGATTACTTTGCTCCATCTAATCCGGAGTGCATCTTCCACTCTTTTTAGCTTTCGCTTCTGCTTTTTTAGGCTGTGTGCAGTTGCAACGAGCCTCTCATGGAGATTCTTCTGCTCCATAGGTTTATCCGGCGTGAGGTCGTCCGGAATGCCGTTTTCGCCGGAGGAGGGATGTTCGGTTTCTCTATTCATGTTGCCCTGTTCGGACGGTTGCTCTAAGGCCTGCTCGTCGTCTGCTGGCTCGTCCTGCTCTATGGCTGGGTTTTTGTCGAGGCAGGGCTTGGGTCGGCGTTTACGCCGACACTTTGATTGCTTTTTGGGGGGTCGATCTCCCGTCCCATCCCCTTTTTCCTCGTTGTCGCTTCCTTTAGGGGTATCCACCATGTACACATCGTGAGATGAGGTGGCTGTCCAATGCCCTATGGGCGTTGGTTCGTCGGTATCTCCTGCATCGTCATCCATGCTGTCGATGTCTCCGGAGTCGAAGTTGAGCACGTCGTTTAAATTGTCGATAGTGGCTACCAAGTGGGTGGTTGGTGGGCTTTGAATTTCTTCATCGTCTGTATCCCATCCTCGCTGACCGTAGTTCGGCCAGGGCTCTCCTGATAAGGAGAGAGACTTGAGAGAGTTCAGGATATCGCCACAAGGCAAGTGCTGAAAGATGTCTGTGGCGGTGAACTCCATTATCGGTGCCCAATCGGATTCGATCGGCAGGGGCGCGGGGGGTTCGGAGTTCGGAAAGGAGTCCGGATCCTCTGAGTCACGGATCATGCAGAGTGCGGGGCTAGCGTTCGGCTCAATCGCCTTTGAAGTCCCCGAGGTGACGTCCAACCGCTCATCCTCGATTGGCGCAATGGGCTCCGAGTTAGGGGTCGGAACCGATGTGTGTGCGGCCTCCAGGACACTGTCCGGAGGCAGAGCTAGATCATGCCCCTCGAGATAGTGCGGCGCGCTTGGCCGTGGCTCGAACCCGTCGAAGACCAAGTCTCCGTGGATGTCAGCCATGTAGTTTAAGCTTCCAAACCTGACTTGATGGCCAGGGGCGTAGCTTTCGATCTGCTCCAGGTGGCCGAGCGAATTGGCCCGCAGAGCGAAGCCGCCGAAGACGAAGATCTGTCCGGGGAGAAAAGTCTCACCCTGGACCGTATCGTTGTTGATGATCAAAGGAGCCATCGGGCCTAAAGGCGACGACACAGAGGAACTCTCAATGAAAGCAGCAATGTCGGTGTCAAAACCGGCGGATCTCGGGTAGGGGGTCCCGAACTGTGCGTCTAGGCCGGATGGTAACAGGAGGCAGGGAACATGATGTTTTACCCAGGTTCGGGCCCTCTTTATGGAGGTAAAACCCTACGTCCTGCTTGATTAATATTGATGATATGGGTAGTACAAGAGTAGATCTACCACGAGATCAAGGAGGCTAAACCCTAGAAGCTAGCCTATGGTATGATTGTTGTATATGGAGTTGATTGCCTACGGAATACAACCCTCCGGTTTATATAGACACCGGATAGGGTTAGGGTTACACAAAGTCGGTTACAATGGTAGGAGATCTTGAATATCCGCATCGCCAAGCTTGCCTTCCACGCCAAGGAAAGTTCCATCCGGACACGGGACGAAGTCTTCAATCTTGTATCTTCATAGTCCAGGAGTCCAACTGAAGGTATAGTCCGGCTACCCGAACACCCCCTAATCCAGGACTCCCTCAGTGATATATATAATGGTCCTCATACAACAACTTACTGACATATAGGGTTGCTTGTATTTTTTCAGGGAGACGTTGGTGTCCCGTGCGAAAACAATGACGATGCCAATGGTGATGAGTGCAATTTTGACATTGGGTACGATGAATACCAGCAAGACTCACTGGACAGGCATTAGATGGTGATGGCCATGATGTTCAGGTCAGAAGAGAAGGCATATGATTTCTATAACTACTATGCGAAAAAGCATGGATTCAACATTAGGAGGGACAACTTGAAATACACGAAGGGTGTCGACGCACCTAAGTGCTTGAGGAGGTTTCTCTGTTTGAGGGTTGGGAAACAACATGCCAAGTTTTGTATCATGGAAGGGAGGAAGCGTAGGTTAGAGCGGAGAGTCGGTGTTATTGTGAGGCCCATCTAACTGTGATAGAGAGCGCTCCATTTGGTATGTCAGCAGTGTCAGCGATGATTGGTCACATTCTTGCTAGACCGTATGAAGTTATATATCTTCGGTCTCATAATCAGATAAAGGAACATCAGAAGCTCGAGATCCTAGCAATTGCAGGTGCTGGGATCTGAAAACATATGATTTATGACAAGTTCACTAGTAGGCATGGATCATATGCAAGGGCTGGTTTCGGGAGGAGGAAGCTTTATAACATGTGCTATAGGGAGAAAATGAAGTTTCTAGCAAAGGGTGATGCGGACACTGCGATTGGGATCATAATGACCAGAAAGGAAAGGGATCCAAACTTTTTCTTTGACCACACTATTGACGCAGAAGGCAAGCTGAAGTACCTATTCTGGTGTGATTCTCAGTCACGTCAGGATTACCTTGACTTTGGTGATGTAACCATCTTCGACATCACGTATAATATGAATAGGTACAGAATGCCATTCATACCTTTTGTTGGTCTAAACAATTATTGTTGTACCACTGTGTTCGGTTGTGCTGTTGTGTCAGATGAGACTGAAGATGTTGGGAAACGCAGTATTTCAAAAAAATTCCTACGATCACGCAAGATCTATCAGGAGATGCATAGCAACGAGACAGGAGAGTGTGTCCACATACCCTCGTAGACCGAAAGCGGAAGCATTTGGTAACGCGGTTGATGTAGTCGAACGTCTTCATGATCCAACCGATCCAAGTACCGAACGTACGGCACCTTCGTGTTGAGCACACGTTCAGCAAGATGACCCTCGAACTAGCAGAATTTTCCGTTTTTCCCTTTCTGCGCGACGGCGATCACATCGACTTTAGAACCATTTCCCATGCACATCGTCACCTCGTCCTTAGCCAATCTTCGTTTAATCCGTGGCCCCTATTTCGAGTTGCAAATATGAGCAACAGAACCAGTATCAAATACCCAGGTGCTACTCCGAGCATTAGTAAGGTACACATCAATAACATGTATATCAAATATACCTTTGTTCACTTTGCCATCCTTCTTATCCTCCAAGTATTTGGGGCAGTTCCGCTTCCAGTGACCATTTTCTTTGCAGTAGAAGCACTCAGTTTCAGGCTTGGGTCTAGATTTGGGCTTCTTCATGGGAGTGGCAGCTTGCTTGCCATTCTTCTTGAAGTTCCCTTTCTTTCCCTTTCCCTTTTACTTGAAACTAGTGGTCTTGTCAACCACAACACTTGCTGCTTTTCTTGATTTCTACCTTCGCCAATTTCAGCATCGCGAAGAGTTAGGGAATCATTTTTCGTCATCCCTTGCATATTATAGTTCATCACGAAGTTCCAGTAACTTGGTGACAGTGACTAGAGAACTTTGTCAATCACTATTTATCTGGAAGATTAACTACCACTTGATTCAAGCGATTGTAGTACTTAGAAATTGTGAGCACATGCTCACTGGTTGAGCTATTCTCCTCCATCTTGTAGGCAAAATACTTGTCAGAGGTCTCATACCTCTCGACTCACGCATGAGTCTGAAATACTAATCTCAGCTCTTGGAACATCTCACCATGGACCATTAAGGCCCATTAACTCCCCGGGGGGTTTCGGTAACCCCCCGGTACTCCGCAAAATGCCCGAACTCATTCGAAACCTTTTCGGTGTCCAAACATAGCCTTCCAATATATCAATCTTTATGCCTTTATCATTTCGAGACTCCTCGTCATGTCGGTGATCACATCCGGGACTCCGAACTACCTTCGGTAAATCAAAACACATAAACTCATAATACCGATCGTCATCGAACATTAAGCATGCGGACCCTACGGGTTTGAGAACTATGTAGACATGACCGAGACTCATCTCCAGTCAATAACCAATAGCGGAACCTAGATGCTCATATTGGTTCCTACATATTCTACGAAGATCTTTATCGGTCAAACCGCATAACAACATACATTGTTTCCTTTGTCATCAGTATGTTACTTGCCCGATGTCATGGTTCCATGTCTGACAGTAGTGTAGGGGGGTAATTATGGAGAGGCAAGATCTTAGCTATGGAGAAGTTATAAGCACGCAAGGTTTACGAGTTCAGGCCCTTCTCGAAGGAAGTAATAGCCCTACGTCTCGAAGCCTGGAGGCGGTCGACTGGATTATGCGTGTATGAATTACAGGGGTGCGAACCCTTTACACTGAGGAGGGGGGTGGCTTATATAGAGTCCGCCAGACCCCTCCGGCCCTCAGTTATGCAGGGTTTTAAGTACATTAAGGTCGGGCGTTACTGGTAACGCCCCTAATAAAGTCCTATGATGACCATAAAAGCTACTTAATGACCGACCGTTAGCGTGCGGAGTGACTTTAGGTCTCCTGGCCATCGGGTGGTTGGATCTTGGTCGAGTGGTTGCTTCTTGGTCGAGTGTCTTCGAGTCCGTCGAGTGAAACACCGCCAAGTCGATTGAAATGTGATTTCTTCTGGAGGTTTCCTTCGGTAGGTCAGTTTGGACAGGTCCATGTCCCTACCCTAGGTACATAGCTTCATCATTAGCCCCCGAATGGATCGAGGTTTGAGTGGGAAAGGGTTTGAGCACATCTCTGACTCATTTTTCATGTCGTGAACATACCTTGTTTCGGCTCAATTGACCAGAGTGATGAAAACAACTTTCTTTCCAGTCGCCTTGATCCATTCTTTGGTTTTGTCGAGTGAGTTCTTATACTTGAAGAGTTCCGAGTGACGGTGTGGAGGAGATCTTCGGTCCAACGAGTTGTTCTGCAGCCCGCGGATTTCGTGGGATCCAAATTTCGGGAAGCGCGTGGGACGGGAGAGGCCGCAGCAAATGGATGGGATAGCGCGGACTCGCCTCGATCCCGCGCCACCTTTTTCGCAACGTATCGCGCGCGCGATCGCCATGGGATTTGGCGGGGCCGTTTGGGCCTACCAGTCAGCCGCTCGAAAGCAACCTCATATAAGGTGTTGGGCTGGGGCTCTGTTCCGCACGCCACCATTCTCTCTGTTTTCTCCCGATTTCTCCGCCACCCTTGCTCCCGTCTCGTCGCTGGATCTCCACTCGACCTCGAACTGCCACCATGGGGAAGGACAACACGGCGGCGTTGGAACACGCGAAGAAGGCAACCGCGAAGGCGAAGGGTAAGCGGACCAACCGGGGCGGATCCTCGTCGAGGTCCGGCCTGCCGGCGGGCTGGATCCAGGGCGACTGGATTCGCTCGGCAATCATGCAGGACGACCTCGACGACCTGGTGGAAGGGGGATTTATCCCCCACAAGTCGTCTCGGCTCCCGGGAGACGAAACTGAGCCGCAGCCCAGAGAGGGTGAGTGTGTCCTCTTAGCAACTCACATAGATCGTGGGTTCTCGCTGCCTCCCCACCCTTTCTTCTGGGGTTTTTTGAACTTCTTTGGGGCTCAGCTCCACCATTTTACTCCGAATACCATAGTCTATCTGGCCGCTTTCGTGTCTATGTGCAAAAACTTCTTGGGCTGTCGACCGCACTGGGGGCTCTTCAAACATATCTTCACTTGCCGTTCCCAGTCGGTCAAAAAGACCAAGTCGAGTGATGAGAGGACTCGGGTGATCCAGATGTGCGGTGGTCTGGGGATCCAGATGAGGAGCAAAAGTACCTTCCCAGCGATGATCCTTCCCGACTCAGTCCGGGGCTGGCAGTCGACTTGGTTTTACTGCAAGGATCAGCCGACCCCTGGCCAGTCGACTGGGATTCCTCCTTTCTCCTTGGCTCGAATGGAGAAGCCTGCTCCCCTGAAGGTAGTTCCAGAAGAGAAGGCGCGGGTCAAGGAGCTGGTCGAATGGGTCGTCCAGCTCGTCCGCGACGGAGTGGCCGGGATGGATCTGCTGGAGGTCTTTCTCGGTCGATGCATCCAACCCCTTCAGGCGCGCGATCATCCGATGTGGATGTATTCTGGGCTCGAAGATACCACTCGGATCCACCCGGAGGAGGTCAGTGAGGATACCTTGGAGAGTTGGTTGAGAGGAATCACTGGCAACAAAGACAACCCTCTGGGATCCAGGAGGGTGATTCCATTCAACAACCCGCGTCAGCCGGAGCAGGTATGTTTTTGTAAGTAACTTTCCGACTCTCCATGTGATGTCCCGTTTGCGGTCGACTGAATGTCTTTTGATTGTTATTTTTTTAGGCCCTCATTGAAATGTACTCGATGCCGGCCCCCAATGGAGAGCAAGGGCAAGACTTGGAAGGCGAGGCGAGCGGCGGCGACAGTGGCGAGTGGACTTCTGATGGTGAAGAGGATGGAGAAAGCGAAGACTCAAGTGACGAAGAAGAAGTTGAGTCGCCTCCTCGCAGGGAGAGGCGATCATAATTTTCCCAAGAATGACCGAGCGTCCGTGAAAAGGCGACTGCTCAAGCTGGTCAATCTTCGAAGCGTCCTCGGATCTCTTCACCAACCCCGACCGAGAAAGCGCCCAAGCACCCCAAAGTTGCGGAGCCGAAAATCCGGAAGGCGTTGTCGAAGATTAAGATTGACATCCCCGTCGCTTCTGCGTAAGTGTCTTTCTCTGTATACACTCGATGCTCAGCACCATTTATTTTTCTTGTTTTAACCGGACGAACTTTGGAACCGTCAGCGCTGCCACTTCCGGGACCTCAGCTTACAGGGACGATGATGAGGTGATGGAGGATGCGGTCACTTCTAATCTGGGTATGATTTCTGCCATACTGTCTTCGTTCGGTCGATTCAACTGCAATGTGCATCATTGGGTGACGTGATTTTGGCAATTGAACTTTGCACAGCTCCCAACATTATTGACCTCCCCGATGATGATGAAGAGCCTGAGAGGTCTTTGACGAGGAAGAATAGGCAAGCTCCTGCAAGCGAGGCGCTACAGTCGACGCCGAGGGCGGAACCAGTCGTTCAGGACACTGGCGATGCCAATCGGGGTTCTGTTACCTTCACCGTGCCACTGTCGAGTGCCTTGCCTTCTTCGTCGACTTCTCAGGCCCGTGTCGACCCACCTTCAGTTTTTGCGACCCATCATGTCGCAGAAGACGAAGTGAATGCTGCCAGGGAAGCTATACGCCAGGGGGGCGTCATGATGGAGAAGATGAAGATGGTGCGGGATGCCAGTCAGGTTGCCTACGACGCCAGCTCAGCTCTCCAAAGCAACGTTCAGGTTAGTTGGTCGCCGCTTGTTCTGTTAGGATATGATATCTGAAGACTCTTTCCGAAAATCTTTGCATCTGTACACCCAGTGGGTGCGTCGATTGAAATTTTTGAACCGGTGGGGGCACACTGAGTGCACCCACTGGGTGTAGTCCCCGAGACTACGATGGACTGCTGGCAATCGACTGTAGTCGTTGTATTTTTTCGAATGTATAAACCAAACTGGTGGTTTGTCTCTTCCACTCGGTCTGGTTGAGTGGGATCAGAACCGGTGGGGGCACGTAAAGTGAACCCACTGGGTGTAGTCCCCGAGACTACGGTGGACTGCTGGCAGTCGACTGTAGTCTGAGTTCTACTTTCTCTTTTTTTACTTCCTGGACTCGACTTCGGCGGGCCAGTCGAGTGGGATCAGAACCGGTGGGGGCACGCAAAGTGCACCCACTGGGTGTAGTCCCCGAGACTGTGGTGGACTGCAGGCAGTCGACCGTTGTCTTAGTATTTATTGCCTTTTTTGTTTTTCGCTGTAAAATAACTTCTCCTCTTTGATTGCAGAAATCTTGTGATCTGGGAGCTCGCTTTGCTGATTTGGAGAAACAGCAGATCCAACTGAACCTTGACTTGGAGCTGGCCAAGACAGAGCTGCAAAAGGCTAAGGATGGTGCCAACGGTAAGACGAGTTTGTCGACTGGTTTGCCTTGGGCTTGAGTACCCTTATGCTCTTTCTGAATCAAGCACCATTTCTTTGCAGAAAAGCTGAGAGAAGCTCTGGCAAAGAAGGACCAGGATCTGGTTGCTGCCCGAAAGGAAGCTGACGACAGAGTCACTCTGGCCGAACAGAAGCTGGCTTCGGTCGGCCAGTTGGAAGAAGAGAATACCAGGCTGAAGTCTGCTTTGAATGACTCCAACAAGGAGTGCTCGCGCTGGAAGAAGGCGAATCTCGTTCAGGGTGAGAAAATGGAAAGCATTGCTCGCAGGAGGGATGATCTGGAGAGCTATCTGAGAAGTCTTGCCAAGAAGTTGTTCATCAAGCTTGAAGGTGCACATTCTGTTTCGACTGATTTTTTTTATGTCGACTCAGTGTACAAAAATTGACTTATCCTTGGATCGTGAATGCAGAGTTTTGCCAGAACTTTGAAGAGGAGACTGGGCGGATCGAACCAGGTTTGGATCCAATCAACTCTCCCGTGAAAGATGAAACTGCCATGAATCTGCTCCGACTGGAATCTCGCATCGACGGTGCAATGGACTACTTGGCTCGACTGAAGTTTGCCATGTCACGGATCGACCCGGCTCTTTGGCCAGAGGCCACACTCCCAAACGATCTTGAGTCTCTGATGAGTCGACTTAACGGAATCCCTGACCGAGTGCAGGAGTGGAAGAAGTCTTCTATTCGGTGTGGCGCTGATATGGCTCTGTCTTTGGTTCGTGTCCACTACAAGGAGGTGCGACAAGATAAGCTGGCTGCAATCAAGGTCGCCAACACCCAAAAGCACGACTTCCGAACTTTTATGGAGACTTTCATTGCTGCCTCCACTCGGATTGCCGATGGCGTCGACCTGGACGAGTTCGTCGAGCCTGCCAGCCCTCCTCCTGCGGAGTGAACAAACTTTTATGCCCCACCTTAAATTTGCCTCGGAATGCCGAGTGGTTTTTGTAACCGTTAAACTCTTTTGGGCTGAATGCCGGAGCACTTTGACCTGTGGTCCGGACCCTTTAGGATTTATCTGAACTCGGTTTATCATTGAATATCTTTATGAATCCACCGTCGAGTGGAAATAGTTCTTCTTTCGAGACAAGTTTTTTGTACTTGTGGCGCGACTTCGGAGGGGAAGGTAGCAGTCGACCTGCACCTCGTTACTGCAGAGCAGGATGGAGTGCCCGTTGTATTTTTGGCGAAGCTCTCCAAGGAGGAGGTGGCCGTCGATCTGCAGCTTGTTACTGTAGAGCGGGATGTGTTTCGTACTTAGGCGAGTGCCTGACTGCAGCTAAGTCCTCAAGCGAGAGAACTTAGGCGAGTATTGGACTGCAGCTAAGCCTCCGAGTGGGAGGGCTGCTCTCCACTCGGTAGGATTCTTTCAAACTTAGGCGAGTGCCTGAATGCAGCTAAGTCCTCAAGCGAGAGAACTTAGGTGAGTATTGGACTGCAGCTAAGCCCTCGAGTGGGAGGGCTGCTCTCCACTCGGTAGGATTTTTTCAAACTTAGGCGAGTGCCTGACTGCAGCTAAGTCCTCAAGCGAGATAACTTAGGCAAGTATCGTACTGCAGCTAAGCCCCCGAGTGGGAGGACTGCTCTCTACTTGGTAGGATTTTTCAAACTTAGGCGAGTGCCTGACTGCAGCTAAGTCCTCAAGCGAGAGAACTGGGGCGAGTACTGGACTGCAGCTAAGCCTCCGAGTGGGAGGGCTGCTCTCCACTCGGTAGGATTTTTTGTTTTTCAAACTTAGGCGAGTGCCTGACTACAGCTGAGTCCTCAAGAGAGAGAACTT